>NC_057806.1:3860010-3860621 GCF_018294505.1 Triticum aestivum
ACGGCCACATGTATCTCACACCGACGATACTTGCTATTTAGGGTTTCCTCTACTGCTCAGCGACCCTCGACGACCTTCGTTCCCGATAAAAAAAGAGGTAGAAGAAGAAAAAAAAGAGGAGAAGAAAGAATAGAGGAGATCTTCTCCTCTATTCTTTCTTCTCCTCTTTTTTTTCTTCTTCCTCTTCTTTTTTTTATCCTCTTCTTCCTCTCATGTTCGACGACCCTCGACCCCTCGGCGACCCTAGACCCCCTCTCGACCTCCTCATGTCGAAGTTATTGGGTAGGGGGTATATCGACAACGACATACCCGATACATACATACATACATATCACATGCATCCATACATATATGAACAAAATTAATATCTACTAATTAACAACCTAAATAAAAAAACTAATACATATAGGAAGAAGAAGAAAAAAGAAGAGAAGAAAGAATAGAGGAGGAGAAAGAATAGAGGAGAAGACTTCCTCTCCTCTTCTTCTCCATCTTCTTCCCCTTCTTCCCCGCCTCTCTCATGAATGTCCGACGTCCCCCCTCCCCCCTCATCATCATCTATCATCCCCCCTCTCATGTTCGACGACCCTCGACTCCTCGGCCACCCTCTT
>NC_057806.1:3860631-3861211 GCF_018294505.1 Triticum aestivum
ACTAAAGTTATCGACGACCCTCTCGACACACCCACGAATAAGAAAATATATCATCTTCTTCATCTCCTCTTCTTTGCATATTCACATAGCCACATACACATACATAGCCACATACATATTCATCTATGAATAAAAAAACATCATAGGTACAATTCATATCGACATTCATACATACATGAAAAAAATTATATGAACATCGTGAACAAAAAGATCATCGAGCAAAATTATTTTCCATGAACATACATATAGCCACATTCATATAGAACTTTTGCATATATGAACATATATAGATGATTTTCTAAAAATGTAACTTTTGCATATAAACAGAGAGCAGTGGCAGCAATGGGTGGCGTCGTCGGCGATGGGGATGGGAAAGGGGGGAGCTCACTGGGGGCGGGCGGCGACGGGGAGAGGAGGCCAGTGACGGGAAGGAGGACGGCGGGCTCGGGGATGCCGGCGACGGGGACAGTGTGCGCGGGGCGCGCGGCACGTGGTGACGGGAACAACGGGCTCGGGGTGGCACACGGCGACGGGGACGGCGGCGGGCTCGGGGCGGCACACGGCGACGGGGACGAGGAGG
>NC_057806.1:3861645-3863965 GCF_018294505.1 Triticum aestivum
GGGCGGACGGCAGCGGGCTCGGGGCAGGGCGGCCGACGACGGGCAGGAGGGCGCGACGACGACGACAGCGATAGGGCGCGGCGACGGCGACGGGGCAGGGCGCGCCGACGGCAAGCACGCGGGGATGGGGCAGGGCGTGGCGACGGCGAGGAGGAGGACAAGCAGCCTGGCGGCGTCGGCGATGGGGAATGGAGCAGTTGGCGAAATTTTCGCAAGTGTGGGCTTATATAGGAGGTGTTGGGTAACGTAGTAATTTCAAAAAATTTCCTACGCACACGCAAGATCATGGTGATGCATAGCAACGAGAGGGGAGAGTGTGATCTACGTACCCTTGTAGATCGACAACGGAAGCATTAGCACAACGTGGTTGATGTAGTCGTACGTCTTCACGGCCCGACCGATCAAGCACCGAAACTACGACACCTCCGAGTTCTAGCACACGTTCAGCTCGATGACGATCCCGGGACTCCGATCCAGCAGAGTGTCGGGGAAGAGTTCCGTCAGCACGACGGCGTGGTGACGATCTTGATGTACTACCGTCGCAGGGCTTCGCCTAAGCACCGCTACAATATTATCGAGGACTATGGTGGAAGGGGGCACCGCACACGGCTAAGAATATGATCACATGGATCAACTTGTGTCTCTAGGGGTGCCCCCTGCCTCTGTATATAAAGGATCAAAGGGGGGTGCAGCCGGCCAGGAGAGGGCGCGCCAGGAGTAGGATTCCCCCCTTTCCTAGTTGGAATAGGATTCGGGAGGGGGGAAAGAGGAGAGAGAGAAGGAAGGGGGGGCGCCGCCCCCCTCTCCTTGTCCTATTCGGACTAGGGGGGAGGGGCGCGCGGCCCAGCCCTGGCCACCTCTCCTCTCTTCCACTAAGGCCCACTAAGGCCCATATACCTCCCGGGGGGTTCCGGTAACCTCCCGGTACTCCGGTAAAATCCCGATTTCACCCGGAACACTTCCGATATCCAAATATAGGCTTCCAATATATCAATCTTTATGTCTCGACCATTTTGAGACTCCTCGTCATGTCCCCGATCCCATCCAGGACTCCGAACTCCTTCGGTACATCAAAACTCATAAACTCATAATATAACTGTCATCGAAACCTTAAGCGCGCGGACCCTACGGGTTCGAGAACAATGTAGACATGACCGAGACACGTCTCCGGTCAATAAAAAATAGCGGAACCTGGATGCTCATATTGGCTCCTACATATTCTACGAAGATCTTTATCGGTCAGACCGCATAACAACATACGTTGTTCCCTTTGTCATCGGTATGTTACTTGCCCGAGATTCGATCGTCGGTATCTTAATACCTAGTTCAATCTCGTTACCGGCAAGTCTCTTTACTCGTTCCGTAATACATCATCTCACAACTAACTCATTAGTTGCAATGCTTGCAAGGCTTATGTGATGTGTATTACCGAGAGGGCCCAGAGATACCTCTCCGACAATCGGAGTGACAAATCCTAATCTCGAAATACGCCAACCCAACATGTACCTTTGGAGACACCTGTAGAGCACCTTTATAATCACCCAGTTACGTTGTGACGTTTGGTAGCACACAAAGTGTTCCTCCGGTAAACGGGAGTTGCATAATCTCATAGTCATAGGAACAAGTATAAGTCATGAAGAAAGCAATAGCAACATACTAAACGATCGGGTGCTAAGCTAATGGAATGGGTCATGTCAATCAGATCATTCACCTAATGATGTGATCCCGTTAATCAAATAACAACTCTTTGTCCATGGTCAGGAAACATAACCATCTTTGATTAACGAGCTAGTCTAGTAGAGGCATACTAGTGACACTCTGTTTGTCTATGTATTCACACATGTATTATGTTTCCGGTTAATACAATTCTAGCATGAATAATAAACATTTATCATGATATAAGCAAATAAATAATAACTTTATTATTGCCTCTAGGGCATATTTCCTTCAGGAGGACCTATGGTCCCGGTTCGTCGCACGAACCGGGACGAATGTGCACCTATGGTCCCGGTTGGTGCTACCAACCGGGACCAAAGGCCTCTTTTCGACAGCCCAAAGGGCGGGAAGCAGAGGCGTTTGGTCCCGGTTGGTCGCACCAACCGGGACTAAAGGGGGGCATTCGTCCCGGTTGGTGGTACGAACCGGTACCAATGTACCCCTTTAGTCCCGGCTGGTGCTACCAACCGGGACCAAACGCCCTGTGCTGGCGCGGTGCGGTCGTAAGTTTAGTCCCACCTCGCTAGTTGAGAGGGGCTCGGAGTGGTTTATAAGCCTCGCTGCCACATCCCTCTCGAGCTCCTCTCTATTGCAGGCTTACGGG
>NC_057806.1:3864585-3865360 GCF_018294505.1 Triticum aestivum
GTGCCATTAGTTTTAAAATTTGATTTTTTTTGTTTTCTTCTTTTGTTTGATTTTTTGCTTTTTATTTTTTTATTTGTACTAAATACTTATAGTTTTAAAATGTATGTGAATCACTAGTTTATGAATAACTTTACTATGAAGTTAGATTTTTGAGTGATTCTTTTTCCTGCTACTTAATATTACAGTGTTTTATCATTATACTCTATTTGGTAATTTTAGGTTATTTTAATATCTGTTTTAATCAAAAACAAATTTTGTTATTTTTTTGCTATTAAATTCTTTTTGCTATTAATGTGTTGAACAAAAAATACTTTCTGAATTTAAGTTGCATAAATTTTATATAAGTTTAGTTTAAAAATACTAGAGGTTTACAAAAACTTTTTAGTTGATTCCTTTTGCTTTTTTTAGCTATAAGACCCTGAAATTGAAAAGCATTTCAAATGAACTCCGAAAAGGTTGAAAGTTGGCATGGTATCATCATTTCACCCACATAGCATGTGCAACAAAGTTGAGATGGTTACGGCAAAAACTGGATGCACTTCGTGTACAAAACGGACAATCTCTTTCGAAGTATCAGGGTTTCAGACGAAAGATCATCTGTTACAAAGGGATTTCATTTTCTTGATCTTATTTGAACTCCATATTTTTTCTGTGTTCAAAATGCACCATTCAAAGCCACATCATCAATTTTCAACCCTTTCTGACTTCATTTGTTATTTTTCATGCATTTACTGATTTTTTTGAGCTATAATACCCTGAAATTGAAAAGCATTTC
>NC_057806.1:3865496-3885080 GCF_018294505.1 Triticum aestivum
GTGTAGAAAACGGACAATCTCTTTCGAAGTATCAGGGTTTCGCACGAAAGATCATCTGTTACAAAGGGATTTCATTTTCTTGAACTTATTTGAACTCCATATTTTTTCTGTGTTCAAAATGCACTATTGAAAGCCACATCATCAATTTTTCAACCCTTTCTGACTTCATTTGTTATTTTTCATGCATTTACTGATTTTTTTGAGCTATAAGACCCTGAAATTGAAAAGCATTTCAAATGAACTCCGAAAAGGTTGAAAGTTGGCATGGTATCATCATTTCACCCACATAGCATGTGCAACAAAGTTGATATGGTGACTGCAAAAACTGGATGCACTTCGTGTACAAAACGGACAATCTCTTTCGAAGTATCAGGGTTTCGGACGAAAGATCATCTGTTACAAAGTTGGCATGGTATCATCATAATAGTTGCAGGAGAAAGTCTTCACTTTTTCTTCGCTTGTGTCATTTGCTTATTGCGCCGTAACCATGGATAATCTTCATCGTTTATCAGGATGCTTGGGTCAGCCTTGACATTGAAGGGAGGAATTTCATGAAACTTTTCATAATCTTCAGACATGTCTGTCTTGCCGTCCACTCCCAGGATGTCCCTTTTACCTGAAAGAACTATGTGGCGCTTTGGCTCATCGTATGATGTATTTGCTTCCTTATCTTTTCTTTTTCTCGGTTTGGTAGACATGTCCTTCACATAGATAACCTGTGCCACATCATTTGCTAGGACGAACGGTTCGTCAGTGTACCCAAGATTTTTCAGATCCACTGTTGTCATTCCATACTGTGGGTCTATCTGTACCCCGCCGCCTGACAGATTGACCCATTTGCACTTAAACAAAGGGACCTTAAAATCAGGTCCGTAGTCAAGTTCCCATATGTCCACTATGTAACCATAATATGTGTCCTTTCCGCTCTCGGTTGCTGCATCAAAGCGGACACCGCTATTTTGGTTGGTGCTCTTTTGATCTTGGGCGATCGTGTAAAATGTATTCCCATTTATCTTGTATCCTTTGTAAGTCAATACAGTCAAAGATGGTCCCCTGGACAACAAGTAAAACTCATCACAAACAGTGTTGTCACCTCTGAGACGTGTTTCCAACCAACTGCTGAAAGTCCTGATGTGTTCACATGTAATCCAGTCGTCGCACTGCTCCGGGTGTTTGGAGCGCAGACTGTTCTTGTGTTCATCGACATACGGGGTCACCAAGGTAGAGTTCTGTAGAACTGTGTAGTGTGCTTGAGACCAAGAATATCCGTCCCTGCATATTATTGAGTCACTTCCAAGAGTGCCTTTTCCAGTCAGTCTCCCCTCATACCGCGATTTAGGGAGACCTATCTTCTTAAGGCCAGGAATGAAGTCAACACAAAACCCGATAACATCCTCTGTTTGATGGCCCATGGAGATGCTTCCTTCTGGCCTAGCGCGGTTACGGACATATTTCTTTAGGACTCCCATGAACCTCTCAAAGGGGAACATATTGTGTAGAAATACGGGCCCCAGGATGACAATCTCGTCGACTAGATGAACTAGGACGTGCGTCATGATATTGAAGAAGGATGGTGGGAACACCAGCTCGAAACTGACAAGACATTGCGCCACATCACTCCTTAGCCTTGGTACGATTTCTGGATCGATCACCTTCTGAGAGATTGCATTGAGGAATGCACATAGCTTCACAATGGCTAATCAGAAGTTTTCTGGTAGAAGCCCCCTCAATGCAACCGGAAGCAGTTGCGTCATAATCACGTGGCAGTCATGAGACTTTAGGTTCTGAAACTTTTTCTCTGGCATATTTATTATTGCCTTTATATTCGAAGAGAAGCCAGTCGTGACCTTCATACTGAGCAGGCATTCAAAGAAGATTTCTTTCTCTTCTTTCATAAGAGCGTAGCTGGCAGGACCTTTATACTGCTTCGGAGGCAATGCCGTCTTTTTCGTGCAAACGTTGCAGGTCCTCCCGTGCCTCAGGTGTATCTTTTGTCTTCCCATACACGCCCAAGAAGCCTAGCAGGTTCACGCAAAGGTTCTTCTTCACGTGCATCACGTCGATTGAAGAGCGGACCTCTAGGTCTTTCCAGTAGGGTAGGCCCCAAAATATAGCTTTCTTCTTCCACATGGGTGCGTGTCCCTCAGCGTCATTCGGAATAGCTAGTCCACCGGGACCCTTTCCAAAGATTACGTGTAAATCATTGACCATAGCAAGTACGTGATCACCGGTACGCATGGCGGGCTTCTTCCGGTGATCTGCCTTGCTTTTGAAATGCTTGTCTTTCTTTTGACATTGATGGTTGGTCGGAATAAATCGACGATGGCCCAGGTACACATTCTTCCTGCATTTGTCCAGGTATATACTTTTAGTGTCATCTAAACAGTGCGTGCATGCGTGGTATCCTTTGTTTGTCTGTCCTGAAAGGTTACTGAGAGCGGGCCAATCGTTGATGGTCACGAACAGCAACACCTTAAGGTTAAATTCCTCCTGTCTGTGCTCATCCCACGTACGTACACCGTTTCCATTCCACAGCTGTAAAAGTTCTTCAACTAATGGCCTTAGGTACACATCAATGTCGTTGCCGGGTTGCTTAGAGCCTTGGATGAGAACTGGCATCATAATGAACTTCCGCTTCATGCACATCCAAGGAGGAAGGTTATACATACACAGAGTCACGGGCCAGGTGCTGTGATTGCTGCTCTGCTCCCCGAAAGGATTAATGCCATCCGTGCTTAAAGCAAACCATACATTCCTTCGGTCCTTTGCAAACTCATCCCAGTACTTTCTCTCGATTTTTCTCCACTGCGACCCGTCAGCGGGTGCTCTCAACTTCCCATCTTTCTTTCGGTTCTCACTGTGCCATCGCATCAACTTGGCATGCTCTTCGTTTCTGAACAGACGTTTCAACCGTGGTATTATAGGAGCATACCACATCACCTTCGTAGGAACCCTCTTCCTGGGGGGCTCGCCGTCAACATCACCAGGGTCATCTCGTCTGATCTTATACCGCAATGCACCGCATACCGGGCATGCGTTCAGATCCTTGTATGCACTGCGGTAGAGGATGCAGTCATTAGGGCATGCATGTATCTTCTCCACCTCCAATCCTAGAGGGCATACAACCTTCTTTGTTGCGTATGTACTGTCGGGCAATTCGTTATCCTTTGGAAGCTTCTTCTTCAATATTTTCAGTAACTTCTCAAATCCTTTGTCAGCCACAGCATTCTCTGCCTTCCATTGCAACAATTCCAGTACGGTACCGAGCTTTGTGTTGCCATCTTCGCAATTGGGGTACAACCCTTTTTTGTGATCCTCTAATATGTGATCGAACTTCAGCTTCTCCTTTTGACTTTCGCATTGCGTCCTTGCATCGACAATGACCCGGCGGAGATCATCATCATCGGGCACATCGTCTGGTTCCTCTTGATCTTCAGCAGCTTCACCCGTTGCAGTATCATTGGGCACATCGTCTGGTTCCTCTTGATCTTCACCAGCTCCACCCGTTGCAGCATCACCGTATTCAGGGGCACATAGTTGTCATCGTACTCTTCTTCTTCGCCGTCTTCCATCATAACCCCTATTTCTCCGTGCCTCGTCCAAACATTATAGTGTGGCATGAAACCCTTGTAAAGCAGGTGGGAGTGAAGGATTTTCCGGTTAGAGTAAGACCTCGTGTTCCCACATTCAGTGCATGGACAACACATAAAACCATTCTGCTTGTTTGCCTCAGCCGCATCGAGAAACTCATGCACGCCCTTAATGTACTCACAGGTGTGTCTGTCACCGTACATCCATTGCCGGTTCATCTGCGTGCATTATATATAATTAAGTGTCCAAATTAATAGAAGTTCATCATCACATTAAAACCAAAGTGCATACATAGTTCTCATCTAACAACATATAGCTCTCCAGAGCATCTAATTAATTAAACCATACATTGAAACTATGTAAAACATTTCAATGCGAAAACAAATGCGATCATAATCGCAACCAAGGTAACAATTGATCCAACGGCATAATGATACCAAGCCTCGGTATGAATGGCATATTTTCTAATCTTTCTAATCTTCAAGCGCATTGCATCCATCTTGATCTTGTGATCATCGACCACATCCGCAACATGCAACTCCAATATCATCTTCTCCTCCTCAATTTTTTTTTTTATTTTTACCTTCAACAAATTGTTTTCTTCAACTAAATTTAACCTCTACAATAGGGTCGGTTGGCATTTCCGATTCCCATACATCCTACATGCCAGTACAGTTTCACAGTATGAAGCTCCCTCAACCTGTAGTAACCATGACAGTACAGTTAGTTTCACACCGTTGTCGACAAACACAACTGCTTATGTCACTATTGCCTACATGCATGCCTACTGATATTAGAGAAGACACATGCATGTCCAGAGATGAATTCATGAGTGATAATGAGCCAATGAGGGGGGAAAGGAGGGACAGCTGGACCGATAAGGGACCAGGGGAAATTATATGCAAGGAAGGGCTATGATTGATTGACTGGTCCTACCTTGCAATCTCGGCCCTCCTCTTGGCCTCTTCAGCCATGTGATTCAGCTCATTGTAGGCCCCCTTCTCCGAGAACATCTTAGCATCCGGTGGCTGCAGCCCATGGAGGGTCCTCTGAGCGTGTGCCCACTTGAGCTCCCTCTCCTCCTTGCCGAAGTCTTTCTTCCTTGTGAACGCAATCTACAGAAAGATGAACATTTGTCATGCATGATACATGGTCCAAAAGGCGTGGGCCAAGACAGTTTGTGCAGCACATGTTATTATTACCCTTTGATCGATGACGAGATCCCATGCTTTGCCGCTCAGAGTGTATCGGATGAGGAACTTGATGATATCGAGCGGGAGGTATGTGATGATATTGTAGAGCCACACGACGCCAGCCCAGCCCCACCCGATGCCTTTGATCTGAGTGAACGGCCAGTCAGCATACACCGCGATCAGTGTAGCAATCTGTAAATATTAATGGGAAGGTTTTTTAGCTTGATGTGCTTTTCTCCTGAAGCAGTTTATAAGAGGGACAGGGAGTTAGGAGCAAACCAGCTGCGCAACGAAGAATGCAAAGACCAGTAGAAACCCAGGACGCTCGGCAAATGACCAGCTGCGTGACCTGGTGACAAAGATGAGAGCTTGGCTGATGGTGCTGACTTGGAGGTAAATGGCAGCCGCGAGCTTTTGGATATCGTCCTGAGCTGTCTTCTCGAGGCTTTCGACATGAAACAATCTCTGAAATTTTATTAAGTTGTAAGCGTCGGTAAGTTGTAGTAGACATCATAAAAATAGTTTTTAGCCAAGTTTACTACCCAAGGGTACACAGCAATTCGCTTAAGATTCACCAAAATTTAGATTTTGTTCGCCTAAGCAGAGTCATCTTACCGGGAAAAAGTTTGTCTTGTACGCAGCCCAGAAGAAGATGACCGTCATTATTGCCAAGTATCCACCAAGGATAACTCCAGTTGTGAAAATCTCAGCCAGCTTCCAGCTGTCGGGTAGTGGAGATGGTTTTACCCGATCCTTTGATATAGTCATGATGGTACCTATTGACCACAAGTTCACGACAAATAGTTAAAGAAGTTTAAATATTTATATACTTTCTGATTCTACTTCTGTTCTGAAACAGAGAAGGGAGGTAGAGGGATTGTACCATCATTTAGAATCGCTATGATCAGGACCATGAACGGTGGAAAGTCGAACTTCCAGATGAGGGCAAGTAGCATAAATCCAAGCTGTTAAAGGTAAGCAGAAAAGGAAGATACTGAGTTAACCCTGAAGCAAGGCATATAGGCCAGATGGGCGAAACTTCAGTGCTTAAGATGAATATATATTCCAAAAACATTTATGCGTACAGATCTTGTAACCTTTGTTAAGTTGAATAAGTGAAATTTTGATCCCCAACAGAAGCATCAATGACAATTTCCCAAATAAATAGAATGTGCAACTTGACACCATTTAAAACCAGCATTGCAAATCATGTGACCGAAACATGTATTGCTCTGGAAGTATAATTCAGAGGTGAAATACAAGAAAAACTTACCACAATACGAATTGTGATGGAGACAGCATAGATCTGCACGCATCACAATGCGTTAGCCATATATACAGCACAAGCAAAAAAGTAGGAAATAATACTCAAGCACACTATCACATACAGTGTAGTTCTTCATACGCTGGAAAATTGCACGACTGGTAAGCACAGCACTGATGATCACGCTGAGGCCTGGTTCTGTGAGGACAATATCTGAAGCACTCCTGGCTGCATCAGTGGCATCAGCAACAGCAATACCAATATCTGCTTTCTTTAGAGCTGGAGCATCATTTACTCCATCACCCGTCATTCCACAGATGTGCTTTCGTGCTTGCAGGCGTTTCACAATCTCATACTTGTGCTCTGCAGAAAAAGCAATCACTCGATCAATGTGGAACTAAAAATATTTGTTCGCTCTCCCAACTCCCAGTTTTTGCAGTGCTGTAATTTCATTCATAAAAAAGCATACCAGGGAAGACGCCAGCAAAACCATCAGCTTTCTCAATGAGATCATCAACTGGTAAAGCAGAAATGGACTCGTCTGAATTTTTCTGCCCCAACAGAGCAGATGAAGGATACATGTTTGTACCCATTCCCAGGCGACGCCCTGTTGACTTTCCAATGGCGAGCTGATCACCTGAACATTTGAAGAAGAAAATAAGAAATGGTAGGAAATAAGTAACAACCTTGCCACATTGAAATTAACAGGAATGCGTCAGACATAAATGGAACAGAGGAAGGAAGATAGAGATTAATTGGATATTGATCCAATGAAAATATTACCTGTGATCATCTTGACATTAACACCAAGGTTAAGTGCCCTCCGGATTGTTTCAGCACTGTCATGTCTAGGAGGATCAAAAAGTGGCATCAGACCAGCAAAGTGCCATGGGCCACCAGGGCTTTCTTTCCTCCCATCTGGTACTTCCTGCATTTTCAGGATATACACCGTTAAGACAACACATACCAAAAACAGATACAACAAGAAATAATTAAGGTCGACCAACGGTAGTCATTATAAGGGCATAAGTGACGGATACGGAAGCCAGATTGTTCAGAAAACTCGCTTAAGTTGCACTCTCCCATTTGCATGGACAAGGCTTACTAACTTTATGCTGTAATTTTTCTCACCTGATACGCTACAGCCAGCGATCGAAGTCCACGCTCTGCAAATTTGTCAATCACAGCATGGACCCTCCGCTCTATTTCCGATGTGTTGTGAGCGAGGTGAAGAATCTGCAGTCAATTCATTGGGTTTATAGCAATCGTGAGCATAATATTCCCATAAGGCAATGCTAGGATATCAACATAAAACCAGTTCATTCTTGTGGTACCTGCTCGGGTGCACCCTTACTAACACGGTGCATTTTGCCATCAGCGTCAATGTATGTCAGCGCCGTTCTCTTGTCAGTAGGATTGAATGGCAGAAAATGAACTTCTTGAATACCAGCACGTGCCTGCGTGAACATATGGGCAAACAGTCATTTCATCATATAAATGAGGTAAAATCATCTGCCAGCGCATCGACAAAGTATGGCACAGTACCTCTTTCGGATCAGCTAGCATCCCAACAATTGCAGTATCGATAGCATCTTGGTTTTCTGTTCGAGACGCTCTAGCAGCCATGAGAATCACTTGGTCCTGAGTGATGCCTCTTTCGAAAACCTGGGCCGGACTTGTTTTCATAAGATATATGAATCAGAAAAAGAATGCAAGAGTTCAAGTAATATCCTCGCCTTACCTCAACAAGGTTCTTGTCCACAGTAAGCTTATTGAGAGTCAAAGTCCCAGTTTTGTCACTGCAAAGGACATCCATGCCCGCCATCTCCTCGATTGCAGTCATTCTCTTTGTGATAGCTCCCTGAAAAAATAAATCATACCGTGGTTCAGTAAATTAATGCAGATTAAAAAAACCGAAAGCCAAACTATGCTTGTGTAGCAGGTGAAAACCTGTTGAGATAATCGATGTGACCCGATAGCCATAGTCACGGATAAGACTGTCGGCATGGCTATGGGAATGCCTCCAATGAGAAGGACCAAGAGGTTGTCAATTCCAGGGCGGTACGCCCTGTGCTGGATAGGATACATTACAATGATCTCGATGAACATTCCCACACCAATCGAACAAATGCAGAAGTTCCCAATGGCCGTCAGAACCTGCACTGGTAAGATAATAGTATCATCGATATCGTCAACAAATGCAATCAAGAAATAAACAGAAAGGTAAGGTGATGGCTACAGTCTTGCCTTCTGAAAATGGCCCACTTGGTTAGTGGAGTCAACAAGGTGCGCAGCCTTTCCGAAGAAGGTGTGAACACCGGTGGCGATCACGACGGCTTCGATCTCACCTTGCTTGACGGTCGAACCGGAGTAGACGCCATCACCGGGGCCTTTGGTGGCCGGCAATGATTCTCCAGTGAGGGCAGACTACAGCACAAGAGAAGAGAAATTATGTTATGCAGAGAAGCCTCAAAAGTAACAGCTTCAACAAGTCAGGAACAATGGGAAGGGAAGGACCTGATCAATCTTGAGAGGGTCTCCCTCTAGGAGGCGTGCATCTGCAGGTATGATGTCTCCGAGCTTGATGCTGATGACGTCCCCTGGCACAAGGATGGCCGCGTCTTCCTCGGTCCACCGGCCATCGCGAAGAATCTGAATTATGACAGAAAAGTTCAGACTTGTGAATGAGCTATGTGGGTTGGGACACCTCAACTGAAAACCGACATGTAGGCATACTGAAGCAGCATATATAGAGTGGTAGGTGGCGCAAATGACAGGACCTTGGCTTTGGGCGCGAGACGGGCCATGAGCGCGGCGGCGGCGTTGCCGGCATTGTTCTCCTCGATGAAACTGATGGTGGAGTTGATAACCAGCAGGGTGATGATGCCGATGAAGTCCTGCCAGTCCGGCGGCTTATTCTGATTGACGGCAAAATTAGACAAGAAGAACAAAACAAAACAAAACAAATGTTACATTGTCCAATCTTGAACTGTAAGTTTGTGTACGCAGCAAACATGGTGAGAAGAAAAAAAAATTGAGGGTCAGCAGGTTGGCTCCCCTGATGACAAAATCACACAAGAATATTAAAAGAAGATGTTAGATCACCCGATCTTGAACTCTAAGTTTCTAAGCAACAAAGAACTAGTCAGATTTATTCACTTGTCCTCAACTAGAATCTTCATTCAAGTTGAGAAATTTTCAGGTTGAGGAACCAGTTGCCCTGATGACAGACACGCAATCTCCAGTTAAACAAGGCATACATACAAGATGTGAAATGACCCAATCTTGGACTGTAAATTTGTGTATGCAGTGCAGAGTGCAGTAAGCAAGATGGGAAGGAAAAAGAGAAATACCCCTCCGTTGGCGAGCGCGATGGCCATGATGGCGGCGGCCTCCATGACCCAGGAGAGCGGGTTCCACATGAAGCCCAGGAACTTGAGGACCTTGCTCTCCTCCTTCTCCTCCAGCTTGTTGGCGCCGAAGATTTGGAGGCGCTGCTGCGCCTGCTCCGCGGTGAGGCCGGCGCGGCTGCATCTCAGGTTGTCGAACACCTCCTCCAGGGGTATGTTCTCCTGCAGCAGCACAAGAAGCAGAGCCGAACTTGAGGAACAGAGCAGCGGCGGTATGAACTAAACAAGATTGATTGAAGGGCGAAAGAAGGGGAGGGGAGGAGGAGCTCCTGAGATGCTACAATGTCTGAACCAAGAAGTCGAATTAAGAGGAAGCGAGGAACCCCTGGCAGCGAATCAAAGGCGCAAGAAGCTCCAAATCCCCCCAAGAAAGAAGCCCCCCAAGAAGCCTGGACTGAGGGGAGGAGAGGAGAGCGGAAGAGGCCGCGGTGGTAGGGTGCGTACCAGGTCGACGACCTCCTTGAGGACGGCCTCGAGGTTGCCGGCCTCCTTCTCGGCCATGGCGGCGGCAGGGATCTCCCTCCCTCCCTCCGCCTCGCGCCTTTCTTTCCCTTCCCGGTGGGAGGGTCGGCGGTTCCCCTCGCCGGAACCAAGATCTTCTCATGATCTTCTCATGATGACGACATCAATACCATTGTTACACCCATAGCCTCTACTGACATATACTGGACCAATTACTAGAGCTCGCGCACGTCAGTTAAATTACCAGATACTTTCGTTTCTTGGTAATGATTCTAATATTTATGAGATTATGATGCTGCCTAAATTGGATACATTTATTTTGCTTACAAATGAAGGGCCTAGCTTGGAGAAGGATGAACATTGGAGCAAGAACATGCATGGAGTTGATGGCATGCGCAAAGGGATCAAGAACGGAGTTACAAGTGATGATTTCAGGACTTTGAAGCCGCCATAAGAAGTGCATGAAGCCTTGGACGAAATATACAAGATGCCACTTCATAATATTCGTCCATAGGCTATTGTAGGTGCTGCTTCACCTTATTAATGGGTCAGGCCCATGTAATTTCGAAATACTTAAGTATAGGCTATTTTTAGAGTCCGTATGTGTGGGAAAACAAGAGTTAGGGTTGGTTTCGGACCCCACCCTCAAGGGCCACGAAATTCCCCCCTCTTCCTCCATATATACAGCCCTTAGGGCGTCGTTTAGACTTTGGATTTTGTTTAGATTAAAAGTTCGCCATAGCTGCAACTTCGCGTACTTCGTTTGTGTCCAACGACCAGACCAAGACGTTATAGAATCCCACCTTGATCAATAAAGCTTTCATCTTATATTCGCAATATCCCGGTTGCAATCTCAGCTTCTTTCTTGTTCTTCGTTTGCTCGCAGGAAACAGACCCTCGTGGTCAGGTTGATCGTGCTCCGGCGTGGTCAATAACCATCGGAAGTTGGTTTAGCGATTGCTAAGGCGCGACGTCTCGCACGTTCGTAGTCGGATCGTCAAGGTCGACTCCCACAGAAAACAATAGCCACCATCTCATCGAAACATCGGGACACCTTAGCCTTTATCAAGTGGTATCAGATTTCCAGGTTGCTCGGTGAGATTTTACAGTTTTTCATAGATTAGATCGAGTCTGTTCTTCATACCTACAGTCCACGAAAAAGCCAGAAAAAAATTTAGGGTTAGTTCATCATATCCGAACCAATCTGAGCCTTTGCATAATCTTTTTAGGGTTTTTGCTTTGTTGAATTTGCGGTTGCATCGTCGTGTGTCAAGTTGCTGGTCTTAGAGTCTAGTCTTTTAGAGTTTCGAGTTCTGGTCATAAGTTGTCACGCCGCCGCCGCACCATCATCATCGCCCATCTACCACTTTTGCTTATCCGCCACCGCTCTGAATCCATATCCATATACCACCACCAATCCGTATCCATATACCACCACCAATCTGTATCCATATACCACCACCGCTACCATATACCACCACCGCTGCCATATACCACAACCATATATCCACCACCAATCCGAGTTCTTCTCATATTAGGTTTGTTCTTGAGATCAATCTAAATTCCGTTTCGTGTTTCCTTGCCTGCGTAGGTCTCGGAAAAAAAAAGTCTGGAGACCCCCGGGCAGTTTTTAGGCGAAAATTTTCACGAGCAAAATTTTTTTCCCTATCCTATTTTTAGGCTTTTCTGAGTCTTTTGAGCCACGTGCCATCATAGTGATTTTTTGTCGCACTTTTTCGTCGTCGCTGCCCTGATTTCCGAAAAAAAAGTGAAAAAAAAAATTTCATGCCCATCCTATTAGTTTGACGAGGGAAGAGTTTTGAGACACTCGCCATTATAGTGATTTTTCGCAAAAAAAGAGCGCAAAAAAAAGGAGCGCAAAAAAAAGAGCGAAAAAAAAGAGTTCCAGAGTGTGCTTTTCCCTTATTTACGTGCAGCGCCGTGATTTTGTTAGTGTTCTAGGCTCGCGTCTCTAGCACGGTCTAGCCTAGGACCAGCACAGTACCGTCGTTGAGCGTTTATTCAACTTTGCATCTCTGAATTGATTATTGCTGACCCTTTTTGCTACCATACTATAAGCCTTCCCAGCTCCACATACATCTACGTCGTGCGTTTGACTCTCTCTGGCAATCGCTCTATCCAAGCTTTTGAGAGTTTTGACTACAACGGTTGCCGATCACCGCCTGCTGCTGGGTAAGAACTGGTAAGAATTTGAGATTTGCTTGACGGATTTGTGACACCCGCCACCACCACCACTTGTTAGTAGTCTGTAGGATCATATTCTTGTGTGTTTCTATTGCTGCTAACCATGCCAGGATCACAAGTCGATGAGACTGACTGGAAGAACTTGACGAACAAGGAACTTCATGATACGTTTCAGCAAATGATGAGTGGACAGGTGCAAGATGTGATAAACAGATTTGAAGAGGCCATGGAGAAGATAGATGGCATGGAGAAGACGTTTGAAACAAAGCTCGATAACAAGTTTGCTGAATTGCTTTCGCGTTTTCCACCACCACCACCGGCTGCTCCTGCCGCACCTCTGCAACAACAGCAACAACATCGACTACCTCCATGTCGAGAAACAGCCCTCCGCCGAGCGAGCCGTGTCCCTCTTCAGTCGGGCCAAACTGCTGGTGCTGCTGTTGATACTTCTGTGTTTCCTACTGCTGATGTGGAGGAGGATGATTATGTGGGAGATTATGAGGATGAGGTTGATCAAAATCAGAACTACGTGCCACCACCAGCACAGCAACCACCAGGTCGTCCACATGCAAATAATGGCAATGGTAGGGCTCACCCTCAGGTACGAGATCATGACCATCTCCCTAAACTAAAATTGAATATTCCACCATTTGAGGGTAGATATGTTCCTGATATATATCTTACTTGGGAGTTAGAAACTGAACAACGATTTACATGTTTACAATATCCCGAGGAGAGACGTGTTCCTGCTGCTGTTTGTGCATTCACTAGTTTTGCATGTGTTTGGTGGTCTGAGCATTGTAGATTATATCCTATTCCGGCTACTTGGGCTGCTTTGAAAACTGCTATGCGTATTTGTTGGGTTCCACCATATTATCAACGTGAATTACTTCAAAAATTGCAGCGCTTAAGACAGGGAAAAAATTCTGTAGAAGAATATTATCAGGAATTACAAACTGGCATGATTAGATGTGGTATTGTTGAGGAGAATGAAGCTATGCTTGCACGTTTTATGGGTGGATTAAATAGAGAGATTCAGATGATTCTAGAGTATAAGGAGTATACTAATATCACTCGTTTATTCCATCTTGCTTGTAAAGCTGAACGTGAAGTGCAGGATCGACAGGCATTGGCGCGGACTAACTTTTCTGCAGGTCGACCTTCATCATGGACACCACATGCATCATCTACTTCCACATGTTCTGCTACACCGGCGCCTCCGTCGGCTGCCACCTCCAACCGTGATACAATAAAGCAGGCACAATCACCACTATCTGCCAAGAGCACACCTTCTGGGCCTGCAAAGAGCTCTTCTTCATCCATGGCATCAACAGGGCAAACACATGATATTATTTGTCGACGTTGCAAGGGTGGAGGTCATTATGCGAGAGAATGCCCATCTAAGCGTGTGATGATTGTTACTGAGGATGGTGGGTATGAGTCCGCTAGTGACTATGATGAGGAGACTTTGGCTCTTATTACACGTAAAGAACACGGTGGAGACGATTTTGATCATGAGACGCAATACATGGCTCCTGAAGATGCTGACAGGTATGAATGTTTAGTTGCTCAACGTGTTTCGAGTGTGCAGGTTACACAAGCTGAGCAAAATCAGAGGCATAATTTGTTCCATACAAAGAGAGTTGTGAAGGAACGTTCTGTTCGCGTGATCATAGATGGAGGGAGCTGCAATAACTTGGCTAGCATGGAGATGGTGGAGAAGCTATCTCTCACCACAAGACCACATCCACATCCTTACTACATCCAATGGTTCAACAACAGCGGCAAGGTTAAGGTAACACGTACTGTTCGGGTGCATTTTAGTATCTCTACATATGCTGATTATGCTGATTGTGATGTGGTACCTATGCAAGCATGTTCCTTATTACTTGGTAGACCATGGCAATTTGATAAAAATTCTGTACACCGTGGTAGAAACAATCAGTATACTCTTGTTCATAACGATAAAAATATTACTTTGCTTCCTATGAATCTTGATTCCATTTTGAAAGATGATATTAATAGAGCTAATAAAGCAAAACAGGAGACAAATAAGAGTGAAAATCAGATTGTGGCAAAAGAATTTGAGCACCAAATGAAGCCTAATAATAAACCATCTACTGTTGTTTCTGAAATTAAATTGAAAAGTGCATGTTTACTTGCCACCAAATCTGATATTGATGAGCTAGATTTTAGCAAATCTGTTTGCTATGCTTTTGTGTGCAAAGAGGCATTATTTTCATTCGAGGACGTGCCTTCCTCTTTGCCCCCTGCTGTCACTAACATTTTGCAGGAGTTCGCTGACGTCTTTCCACAAGACGTGCCACCGGGATTACCACCTATTCGAGGGATTGAGCATCAAATTGACTTAATTCCCGGTGCTTCGCTACCCAACCGTGCACCATACCGTACCAATCCAGAGGAGACGAAGGAGATTATGCGTCAAGTACAAGAACTGCTCAACAAAGGTTATATACGCGAATCCCTTAGTCCTTGTGCTGTTCCTATCATTTTAGTGCCGAAAAAGGATGGTACGTCGCGTATGTGCATTGATTGTAAAGGCATTAATAATATTACTATTCATTATCGTCATCCTATTCCTAGGCTAGATGATATGCTTGATGAATTGAGTGGCTCTACAATATTCTCCAAAGTTGATTTGCGTAGTGGATACCATCAAATTCGTATGAAATTGGGTGATGAATGGAAAACATCATTTAAAACTAAGTTTGAATTATATGAGTGGTTAGTCATGCCTTTTGGGTTAACTAATGCACCTAGTACTTTCATGAGGTTAATGAACGAAGTTTTACGTGCTTTCATTGGATGATTTGTGGTAGTTTACTTTGATGACATATTGATTTATAGCAAATCTTTGGAGGAACATTTGGAACATTTACGTGCTGTTTTTATTGCTCTACGTGATGCACGTTTGTTTGGAAACCTTGGAAAGTGCACCTTTTGCACCGACCGAGTATCTTTTCTTGGCTATGTTGTTACTCCACAGGGAATTGAAGTTGATAAAGCCAAGATTGAAGCTATTGAGAGTTGGCCGCAGCCCAAAACGGTCACACAAGTGAGGAGTTTCCTTGGCCTCGCTGGTTTCTATAGGCGTTTTGTGAGAGATTTCAGCACCATTGCTGCACCTCTCAACGAGCTTACAAAGAAGGATGTGCCTTTTGTTTGGGGTACCGCACAGGAAGAAGCTTTCACGGTATTGAAAGATAAGTTGACACATGCTCCTTTACTCCAACTTCCTAATTTCAATAAGACTTTTGAGCTTGAATATGATGCTAGTGGAATTGGATTAGGAGGTGTGTTATTACAAGATGGAAAACTTGTTGCATACTTTTCTGAAAAATTGAGTGGGCCTAGTATGAACTATTCTACTTATGATAAAGAATTATATGCTCTTGTTCGGACCTTAGAAACATGGCAACATTATTTATGGCCCAAGGAATTTGTTATACATTCTGATCATGAATCTTTGAAACACATTAAAAGTCAAGCAAAACTGAACCGTAGACATGCTAAATGGGTTGAATCCATTGAGACTTTCCCTTATGTCATTAAACACAAGAAGGATAAAGAAAATGTTATTGCTGATGCCTTGTCTCGTCGTTATACTATGCTTTCACAACTTGACTTTAAAATATTTGGTTTGGATACCATCAAAGATCAATGTGTTCATGATGCTGAATTTAAAGATGTATTGCAGAATTATAAGGAAGGGAGAACTTGGAACAAGTTCGTTCTTAACGATGGATTTGTGTTTCGTGCTAACAAGCTATGCATTCCAGCTAGCTCGGTTCGTCTTTTGTTGTTGCAGGAGGCGCATGGAGGAGGATTAATGGGACACTTTGGCGTCAAGAAGACGGAGGATATACTTGCTACACATTTCTTTTGGCCAAAGATGAGACGGGATGTTGAGCGTTTTGTTGCTCGCTGCACTACATGTCAAAGAGCTAAGTCACGACTCAATCCTCATGGTTTATATATGCCTTTGCCTGTACCTAGTGTTCCTTGGGAGGATATATCTATGGACTTTGTTTTAGGTTTACCTCGAACAAAAAGGGGAGGGATAGCATATTTGTTGTCGTGGATAGGTTCTCGAAAATGGCACACTTTATACCATGTCATAAAAGCGATGATGCTGTTAATGTTGCTGATTTGTTCTTTCGTGAAATTATTCGCTTACATGGTGTGCCAAATACTATTGTTTCAGATCGTGATACTAAATTTCTTAGCCACTTTTGGAGATGTTTATGGGCTAAGTTGGGGACTAAGCTGCTTTTTAGTACTACTTGTCACCCCCAAACTGATGGACAAACTAAAGTAGTCAATAGAACATTGTCTACTATGCTTAGGGCTGTTTTGAAGAATAACAAGAAAATGTGGGAAGAATGCTTGCCTCATATTGAATTTGCTTATAATCGTTCATTGCATTCTACTACTAAGATGTGCCCTTTTGAAATTGTGTATGGTTTCCTACCTCGTGCACCTATTGATTTGTTGCCTCTTCCATCTTCAGAGAAGGTTAATTTTGATGCTAAAGAACGTTCTGAATTGATTGTAAAAATGCATGAGTTAACTAAGGAAAACATTGAGCGTATGAATGCTAAATATAAACTTGCTGGAGATAAGGGTAGAAAACATGTTGTGTTTGCGCCTGGAGATCTTGTTTGGTTACATTTGCGTAAAGATAGATTTCCTAATCTGCGCAAATCAAAGCTAATGCCACGTGTTGATGGTCCTTTTAAGGTGTTAGAGAAAATAAATGATAATGCATATAAACTTGAGCTACCTGTAGATTTTGGGGTTAGTCCCACTTTTAACATTGCAGATTTGAAGCCTTATTTGGGTGAGGAAGATGCGCTTCCGTCGAGGACGACTTCATTTCAAGAAGGGGAGGATGATGAGGACATCAATACCATTGTTACACCCACAACCCCTACTGTTACATATACTGGACCAATTACTAGAGCTCGAGCACGCCAATTAAATTACCAGGTACTTTCGTTTCTTGGTAATGATTCTAATGTTCATGAGATTATGATGCTGCCTAAATTGGATACATTTGTTTTGCTTACAAATGAAGGGCCTAGCTTGGAGAAGGATGAACATTGGAGCAAGAACACGCATGGAGTTGATGGCATGCGCAAGGGGATCAAGAACGGAGTTACAAGTGATGATTTCAGGACTTTGAAGCCGCCATAAGGAGTGCATGAAGCCTTGGACGAAATATACAAGATGCCACTTCATAATATTCGTCCATAGGCTATTCTAGGTGCTGCTTCACCTTATTAATGGGCCATACCCATGTAATTTCGAAATACTTAAGTATAGGCTATTTTTAGAGTCCGTATGTGTGGGGAAACAAGAGTTAGGGTTGGTTTCGGACCCCACCCTCAAGGGCCACGAAATTCCCCCCTCTTCCTCCATATATACAGCCCTTAGGGCGTCGTTTAGACTTTGGGTTTTGTTTAGATTAAAAGTTCGCCATAGCTGCAACTTCGCGTACTTCGTTTGTGTCCAACGACCAGACCAAGACGTCACAGAACCCCATCTTGATCAATAAAGCTTTCATCTTATATTCGCAATATCCCGATTGCAATCTCAGCTTCTTTCTTGTTCTTCGTTTGCTCGCAGGAAACAGACCCTCGTGGTCAGGTTGATCGTGCTCCGGCGTGGTCAATAACCATCGGAAGTTGGTTTAGCGATTGCTAAGGCGCGACGTCTGGCACGTTCGTAGTCGGATCGTCAAGGTCGACTCCCACAGAAAACGATAGCCACCATCTCATCGAAACATCGGGACACCTTAGCCTCTATCAAGTGGTATCAGATTTCCAGGTTGCTCGGTGAGATTTTACAGTTTTTCATAGATTAGATCGAGTCTGTTCTTCATACCTACAGTCGACGAAAAAGCCAGAAAAAAAAATTAGGGTTAGTTCATCATATCCGAACCAATCTGAGCCTTTGCATAATCTTTTTAGGGTTTTTGCTTTGTTGAATTTGCGGTTGCATCGTCGTGTGTCAAGTTGCTGGTCTTAGAGTCTAGTCTTTTAGAGTTTCGAGTTCTGGTCATAAGTTGTCACGCCGCCGCCGCACCATCATCATCGCCCATCTACCACTTTTGCTTATCCGCCACCGCTCTGAATCCATATCCATATACCACCACCAATCTGTATCCATATACCACCACCAATCTGTATCCATATACCACCACCGCTACCATATACCACCACCGCTGCCATATACCACAACCATATATCCACCACCAATCCGAGTTCTTCTCATATTAGGTTTGTTCTTGAGATCAATCTAAATTCCGTTTCGTGTTTCCTTGCCTACGTAGGTCTCGGAAAAAAAAAGTCTGGAGACCCCCGGGCAGTTTTTAGGCCAAAATTTTCATGGGCAAATTTTTTTCCCTATCCTATTTTTAGGCTTTTCTGAGTCT
The DNA here is from genome assembly GCF_018294505.1 of Triticum aestivum. Classification (NCBI taxonomy): domain Eukaryota; kingdom Viridiplantae; phylum Streptophyta; class Magnoliopsida; order Poales; family Poaceae; genus Triticum; species Triticum aestivum. The sequence continues at coordinate 3,884,079 of NC_057806.1, forward strand.
TTTGAGCCACGTGCCATCATAGTGATTTTTTGTCGCACTTTTTCGTCGTCGCTGCCCTGATTTCCGAAAAAAAAATGAAAAAAAAATTTCATGCCCATCCTATCAGTTTGACGAGGGAAGAGTTTTGAGACACTCGCCATTATAGTGATTTTTCGCAAAAAAAAGAGCGCAAAAAAAAGGAGCGCAAAAAAAAGAGCGAAAAAAAAGAGTTCCAGAGTGTGCTTTTCCCTTATTTACGTGCAGCGCCGTGATTTTGTTAGTGTTCTAGGCTCGCCTCTCTAGCACGGTCTAGCCTAGGACCAGCACAGTACCGTCGTTGAGCGTTTATTCAACTTTGCATCTCTGAATTGATTATTGCTGACCCTTTTTGCTACCATACTATAAGTCTTCCCAGCTCCACATACATCTACGTCGTGCGTTTGACTCTCCCTGGCAATCGCTCTATCCAAGCTTTTGAGAGTTTTGACTACAACGATTGCCGATCACCGCCTGCTGCTGGGTAAGAACTGGTAAGAATTTGAGATTTGCTTGACGGATTTGTGACACCCGCCACCACCACCACTTGTTAGTAGTCTGTAGGATCATATTCTTGTGTGTTTCTATTGCTGCTAACCATGCCAGGATCACAAGTCGACGAGACTGACTGGGAGAACTTGACGAACAAGGAGCTTCATGATACGTTTCAGCAAATGATGAGTGGACAGGTGCAAGATGTGATAAACAGATTTGAAGAGGCCATGGAGAAGATAGATGGCATGGAGAAGACGTTTGAAACAAAGCTTGATAACAAGTTTGCTGAATTGCTTTCGCGTTTTCCACCACCACCACCGGCTGCTCCTGCCGCACCTCTGCAACAACAGCAACAACATCGACTACCTCCACGTCGAGAAACAGCCCTCCGCCGAGCGAGCCGTGTCCCTCTTCAGTCGGGCCAAACTGCTGGTGCTGCTGTTGATACTTCTGTGGCTCCTACTGCTGATGTGGAGGAGGATGATTATGTGG
>NC_057806.1:3893525-3897139 GCF_018294505.1 Triticum aestivum
TTTTTTTTCTCAATTTGTTTATCAGGGCAATCAATTTTAGAATGCAGAAAGCATGCCATTTATCTCGGGGTAATTTTCTATCCAAGCTGCATTTTACGATTTCCCGCATAATGAGAGAAAAGATGATCGTTAGCAATTGTGCACCAATTAAAAAGAAGTGCTCTCTCTCTCTCTCAACGTTTCCCATTCCAAGTTAAACACGTCTGTTGAATTCCACGACAAAATCGATTCGCCAACCATCTTGCTTCCAATTTCAGTTTAGGTGCCAGATGAAATGTACACGGACCTATGGAAGATGGCGGTGACGACACACGAGTGCGTCTGACCGGATTGTGCCCCAGACCCGGTATGTGGCTCGGCTAGGGCTTCTGAATGTTTCGGTTTCCGGCTTTTGATGTTAGTCTTAGGTGAGTGGTTTGGGTAGTGGCCCAACTAGCACCCTTTCATCATTTTGGATAGAAATAGCGGCATGTGTTGCTAAGATGGTGGATTCAGACTCATTGTTGTAATACTTTGTAAGGTCCTGAGAATAATCAATAAAGTGGCCGTATGCATCTCCCAGATGCAGAGGCCGGGGGTCATCCTTCTTTTCTAAAAAAAAACTTTTTCGTGCTGTTTGGATGACCGTCAACATGAGACATGAGATGAGCTTACATTTTTTCTAAATGTTAGCTCTAAAATCCATTTATTAGAAGGAGGTGTTATAAGAACACCCTCAAATCAATATCAGTATATCTACCATCAGATATATTTTTGTGATGTATTTTGTAGTTGTTGGATTTTTCTTCTATACATTGGATCAAACTTAGAAATGATGAATTTTTAACTGAATTTATACACTGTGAAAGAGTGTCGACACTCACACTTAATTGACACCCTCGTTCACGTGAGATTTTGGCCTATTTTTATTTATTAGAAAAGGGAATTCCTATCTACATCGAGTGAGAAGGCACATGGGAGGGACAGGGGGAATTTCTGGACAAAGGAACGGACGATCCTCTACACCACACTACCGCTGCGGATCGGTGACCATGCGGACCATTGGATCATGTCGCACGCAGCCGTTGGATTTACGTGGTCAGTGGCCGGACTGGAGGATTGTTGGGGCGCGCGATGTGTCGAGCAAATTAGGAAGAAGAGGGGAAGGGATAAGGTCGGAGGCGCTTCTGATGTGGGGCACCCATGGGCGGTGCGTGACGAGCATGCGGGAGGCAACCGACTGAGGGTGAGGTTGGTCAGCCGATTTCGACATTTTGGGGATTAATTAACGTGACGAAACACACGAACATGAAAACGCGGGAATAGAGTGTCACGTCCTCTTATATCATGTAGGATTACCAAACTACATGAATTTGAGTGAAAGGGTATTTGACAGCACAAGAAAATAAAGGGTTTGAGTGTATGAAAATTTACCTTCAAAATGTAGTACAATCAATCTTATACAAATATTCCTAAGAATTCCAATCCAAGAATCAAGACAACCACCATAAGAAAAACTTCTAAGGATTTAAATCATATGGGATCCTATGGCTTTCTTCTACTATTGTGAAGGCCCTAAGAGATAAATTCCACGACACATCAATATGTATGTATGTTATTAACTAGTACTTGTCTATCATACTTAAAAAATTTGCAAGGTTCCCTCATTCTATCATAAGAGGATGGCGGAACCTTACACAAGTTTTTCTTCTCTCCTACCTTTTTGATTTCCCCCCTCACATCTCGGGTTTTTTCTCACTGATTTTCCATTAAAACTATCCATGGACCACATCATGCTTGATCGGTGCTTCAACTAGTATCATAGAGTACTAAACTAACACACAGCCCCAACATATATTCTCATTCTACCAACCGGTCTACCCGTCCAATGGTCTAACAATTAACTAAAATCTCATGTGAGAGATTAGATTAAGCAAGAGCATTGACTGAAATTGGTAGGTGACCAAACCCAGCAGCAAATGGTTTGGTTTCATCCACTGATTCTTTGCCTGTACGGGTATCGTACTACTGTTGCCAAGATCCCGTCCTCTCATTCTCAAAGTGAACCTTACGAGTGCTAATTCGCTTGCTACAAGCCTTATCACTAGATTCTCAAACATCTCATACCAAGAGACCGACTTCATTCATTTTCACCCACCCAACTACCTACCTGTCCACCCCTACCTTCTTTTCTTTCACTATTTGTTGACAGGGCAATCAATTTCACAATCCATAAAGGATAAAGCATGCCACTTGTTTTGGGGTAATTTTCTATCCAAGTAGCATTCTACCATTTGTTAGCCATTGTACACGAATCCTAAAGAAGAATTCAGGTCCCTCCAAACGTTTCCCATTCCAACTTGGGCTCCATCTTATTTCCCCCCTTTTTTCATTTGAATGAATGAAGATTATAGCAAAACTGGTGCGAAGCCAACGACCCCTTCTTCTATTTTTCCACTCCACTTTCCACCGAGAGGCTGTAACTAGAGATCGATCCGAAGTTAAACACGTCCATCGAATTTCACGACAAAATCGATTCATCAAGCATCTTGCTTCCAATTCCAGTTTAGGCCCCAGATGAAATGTACGTGAAACATGTACCTTTTGTGATGTTAATTTGGATCACCATAAAAAATGAGACATTAGATGAGTATAGTTTTTTTTAATGTTAGCAGAGAACTGCCAAATCCATTTATTAGAAAGAGGTATTATAAGGACACCCTCAAATCAATATCAATATATCCACCATCAGATATACTTTTGTAATGTATTTGGTCAATATTGTAGTTCCTGGATTTTTCTTCTATATATTTGATCAAACTTAGGAATGATTAACTTCAAGGTAGAATGTATTTGGCAGTTTTTGTGAACATATGGCTTGATTTGCGGGATTCACAAAATGCATGTGGTATGTTCACTAAAACAAAGCTAAGCCATATGGTGCTACTCCATATGTTTAGGGCCTATTTGATTTGCGGGATTCACAAAATGCATGAATAGAATAAACACATGAACAAAGTGTCATGTCCTCTTATGCATGATTTTGAATAGAAGAGTGTTTGATAGCACAAGAAAAACAGATGAATTCTATCATAGGGGGTTTGAGTGGATGAAAATTTTCCTCCAAAATTTACCATTCTCTTCGATCCATATTACTTGTCGCCCAAAAGGATGTATCTAGCACTAAAATACGTCTAGATATATCCATTTGAGTGACAAAAAAATATAGATCAAAGGGAGTACAAATTAATCCAATGGAATAGTTCCCGAGGATTCCAATCAAACGAATCAAATGACCACCAATAGAAAAGTTCCTCCAAAAAGCATAGTACATAATTTCTATGAACCAAAGGAGCCCTTAACTTTGATACTCTCCCACTTGTCTTGGCTTTCTTCTACATATGTGAATGTCTTGATACATTAATTCAGCAGCACATCAATATGTTGTACTACCTCCGTTTCAAAATAGGTAATATGTATTAATGTGAGAAATCCATAGGAACGGATGAGCTCGCATGCTCCTGGAATCGCTGGGCGCTCGTTCTCGTCCGAATTGGGCTGCGTCAGGTACTGTCAGATGTATACGTTGTGTATTGGGCTTTGCAGGTAGGACGGGCCCACATGATTAACAGACC